>NW_027411755.1:180562600-180575100 GCF_047663935.1 Musca autumnalis | reverse complement strand
AGATATTTTGAAGACATAGAGTATTTTGAAGATTTTATGCACATTTTCCGACCGAAATTCGGAATTTGTGGCATGAAAGGTTAGAAAAACACTATTTTACAAAAAATTGTACTTAATGTGCACGGGTATGTTAACCGTATATAACGGTAATTTTTTTTGATGCATTTCAATTTAGGCCTTTTTATTATCAGGGGGCAAAAACCTTCTAGTTTACAAAATTGTCGCATTGGACCACATTTTCAAATTAACATAAAAAAACAAAATTTTTTTTTGAACAGATACTTCACTTTTGACTAATAATTCCAGTACATTATTTAACATAAAATCAATCGCGTTAACATATAATATTCAGTACAATTTTTAAAACTCCGAACTTTATATCAAATATCAGAATGACCTTCTTAACAAATATTCTTCCATTTCGTAGTTTTTTGTCCAAATTATATAATCCAAACTTTGTTCCTACACCCAACGCCAAATTTAGTACCACTTACTACTTTTCGTTCCCCTATAGCAGGTATTTCTCACTTTAACCGTTTACACAATACCAAAATGGTTTTGGTACCAACATGTTACCAAACTTTTGGTACACATACATATGTAGGTAAACGTTTCAAAAATTACTTCCTAATATTCAACATAAATACCAACCGCAATTCACTTTTCCAGCAATATCTCTTCCTCTGAAACCAATTATAGTACTATTTAGTACTTTTTGTATAAAGAAGTAAGCATTTTCAAAACCACCTTTCTACCGAATTTCAAAATTCCAGTTCTACCCCTTTACAAAATCACAAATTGAACAAAATTCTGTACCATATAGCTAATGCCAAAATGTACCAAATTTTTTACCATTTAGCACTTTTCGTACACGACTTTCTTATAACTACTTTCATAAATCTGCTCTATCAGTTCACCTAACTCCAAATTATAGCCAATGTAGTTCCATTTAGCACTTTTCCATAAGTACGCATTTCCAAAACTATCGCAATCCTACACTCCAACAGTAATCTGTTCACGCAAATACAAATTGTATCGAATTAAGTACCATTTATTACTGCTTCGTACACATTCGTACGATTTTCAAAAGCTACCTCCATATCTCAATTCTAGATTCCAACAGTAATCCTAATTCTAAATTTCAGCATTCCAGCTCTATCCGTTCACCCAAATTCAAAGTGTACTAAATTTAGTACGTTTTGTGTGCTTATAGTTAGAATTTCCAAAAACTTTTCTTTGTTACTTTCCATTTGTGACCCTCATTCCAAATTTCAGGATTCCAACTCAATCCGTTCACCCAATTTCAAATTGTACTAAATTTAGTACCATTTCCTACTTTTCGTACCCTTATAGTTCGAATTTCCAAAAACTTTTCATTGTTACTTTTCATAAGTAACCCTCATTCCAAATTTCGGGATTCCAGTTCTATTTGTTCACCCAAATCCAAATTGTACTAAATTTAGTACAATTTATTAGTTTTCGTGCACTTATAGTTCGAATTTCCAGAAACTTTTCTTTGTTACTTTCCTTTAGTGACCCTCTTTCCAAATTTCAGGATTCCAACCCAATCGGTTCACCCAAATTAAAATTGTACTAAATTTAGTACCATTTAGTATTTTTCGTACCCTTATAGTTCGAATTTCCAAAAACCTTTCATTGTTACTCTTCATCAGTGGCCCTCATTCAAAATTTCAGGATTCCAGCTCTATCCGTTCTCTCAAATCCAAATTGTACTAAATTTAGTACCATTTAGTACTTTTCGTGCACCTATAGTTCGAATTTCCAAAAACCTTTCATAGTTACTCTTCATCAGTGACCCTTATTCCAAATTTCGGGATTCCAGCTCTATCTGTTCACCCAAATCCAATTTGTACTAAATTTAGTACCATTTATTATTTTTCGTGCACTTATAGTTCGAATTTCCAAAAACTTTTCTTTGTTACTTTCCATTAGTGACCCTCATTCCAAATTTCAGGATTTCAACTCAATCCGTTCACCCAAATCCTAATTGTACTAAATTTAGTACCATTTAGTACTTTTTGTACCCTTATAGTTCGAATTTCCAAAAACCTTTCATTGTTACTCTTCATCAGTGGCCCTCATTCCAAATTTCAGGATTCCAGCTCTATCCGTTCACCCAAATCCAAGTTGTACTTAATTTATTACCATTTAGTACTTTTCGTACACATTAGTACGATTTTCCAAAACCATTTAGTTACATCAACACCACTTCCCAACCTTGATTTCCATACCAAATTCCATGATTCTAGCTATATCCGTTCAAAATATGCAATTGGTACTAAATTTTGTAAATTTTAGTACTTTTCGTACACTTATAGTTCGAATTTCCAAAAACCCTTTGGTACATCTTTCTAACTCTCCATCAGTGACCCTCATTCCAAATTTCAGAATTCTAACTCTTACCGTTTGCCTAATACAAAGGGTACCATATTTAGTACCTTTTAGTACTTTTCGTACACTTCTAGGTCGAATTTCCAAAAACCCAACCTTATCTCACCCCTACACACCAACAGCAACCTACACCCAAAATTTCAACTTTCTAGCTTCAGCGGTTTCGTCTGGGCGCTGATGAATCAGTCAGTCAGTCAGTCAGTCAGTGAATACCTCACCTCACTGCTCTTTTATATATATAGATGATAAAATGTTCTGTGGAACAAATTGCATCCACACTTTGCAAGAGAACTGAGAGACTTAGCAAGATGGCGGAAAAATTATGCAAGAGAGCACAACCACTTTGCGAAAGAGAACAGTGATAGTCAAATTTGCTAAGTCCCGGTCCACACTAGCGAGAATTTCATTAAAAAATTTCATGAAATTAGGTGTTCTTAAATCGAATTCCCCACTACAGCAATTTTATGATTTTACTCTACTATGGACGTCGATCTAGAGACGCATAATTTCATATTAAAATTTCAATGAAATTACTGTAGTGTGGCCCGGGACTAAGTACAAATTGAAACTGAAAAATAATTTTGTGGAACAAAAAAATGATCGCTTTTCAAAATAGCTACTATTTGATAAGTGCAAAGTGTAGCGGGTCACCTACATAAGTGCGTATAGAAAGAAATACCCCATATGCCACTCTGGATGTTTAAATTTGTTGTTTATCTTTGTTATTTTAATACAAACTAAATTTCATTATCGCTTAAAACACAAAATAAAGCAGTGTATAAACAACAGCTCGTCGCTACTAAGGCAATCAGAATAAAATTATAATTCGGTTATTTCCCGCGTATGGAATAAATATCAAATAAATCACTAACACTACATACTTAAGCTACCTCGTCAGCTTTTTGAGACACATTACGAGGGTTACTAGATAAGTGGGATGGCCTATGCAATCCATTTGACATCTTGTTTGCATAGTTCCACATTTTTTAGTCTAAACGTACACAATACAGTGACGTGAAAAATAAATTTGGCAAAAATGTGCAATTTACTTGTGAACATTTTCGTCCGACCATTTTTCACAAATCTTTGTATCGCGATGAAGCGCCATCCTATAGCAATGGTTTAATGTATTCAATTGTGGTCGCCGCCCAATGGTCGAAATCACTGAGCTAGCGGCGCGAAATTAAAAACATGCAAATGAATTTAGATATGGGGATTTCTGAGTGAAATCGGACACTTTTTCAAGATGAGGTTTTTGATTTTCTTTATTTTTTTTGCTGTGGTTATGGTGCTCATCAGCAAAACATTTCAGTATATTTTTAGATTTTTCTGATTAGACCAAACTTCATTTCGAAGAAAACTGAATGCAATAACAGGCTCATATTTTTTTTATTTTTTAGCATATCTGCATATTTTGCATACGCACAAAATATGCAACACATTAAGACAAAGAAAATATTGAATTTTACATAAAATCTTTCATATTTTATTAAATGTTATTATATGTTTGCATAGTTTAATAATAATAATAAAATATCATATTTTAATACCCCACACCACACAATGATAAGGGGTATTGTGTCTTAGTAATTTAGTTTGCCATGACCGTCTGACCATGTACTTTTGTAAACAAAGTACAGGTAGTGTATATTGTCCCATTCGCCTAAAAATTGGAGAAAATCATGTTTTTTGGCCTTAAGGCGAACCCTATTTATTTTGGTAAGATTCGGTTCAGATTTCAATATAGCTATCATATATTTTTTCACCCGATTTTAGGTATTTGATGCACCAATTTTGATGAAATTTGGAATGTGTGACTGAATTTGGTCTAGATAAAAATTTGCTAAATAATCCGGACACCGCATGTTTCGGCGTTGTCCAAATTACCGAATAGTAAAAATTAAATATTTTCTCGGGGTAGATGTGTAATACTTTTTAAATTGCAATTGCTAAAACCGAACATTTAAATGTAATATATAGTCGTAATTTTCATCCGTATAGTCAGCATTGGCCGTCTTTAGACCTTTCCTTACTGGTTACCAATTTACAGTGCAGCAAGAGTAAAATTTTCCTAAATTACGGAAAAAGCCCATCAGATTGTAATAGTAGATCTAGAAATATGATGTTTTTAAATTTAAACGGGGTTAAGTTCGCCCGGGTAGAACTTGTTATACCCTCCACCATGAGTTGTACTGAAGTAAAATCAAATTTCAGCAATATTGTCGAACCATACCGACAAATGCCTGCGGAAAGTTTTTAGACTCAAAGAAGACTAAATACCAAATTAAGATAATGTTGGAAAATGTTTTATACTCAAATTGAAGACTACATTCCTAAATTCAGCTATTTCAGTGGAATAGTGAGGCCACAATCTTCAAAATACCGAAAATCGGTTGGCAACGTTCTACACGCAGAGAAAAAAAATATGATTGATCCAACAATATTCGAAGAGCAAAATATGTATTGTAAAGATATTGTTAAATTCCAAATGTAGTATTGTGATTCCAACAATTGGGTTTTGTTAAATCCGAAAATAGTTTTTGTCAACTGGACAATTTTTTCTCTTCTCTCGCTATTCGATGCTGTGTTGAAAAAAAAAACAATTATGGTGAGTTTTGTTTGTATGACATGATGCATTTATCTTTGTTTTCGTGTGTATGCCCAGCTAACAATTTTTTCCGAGGGCTCTGATTTCCGATTTTTTTCCGAAATTTTTTGAATATTTTTTAGATATTTGTCGATTTCTCTAATATTTTTCTAGATATAGTACCGATTTTCTGAAGAAGCTTAATAATCTCGTTCCGAATTTGTTCCGATTTCTAATCGATTTTCTAAGGGATTTTTTTGTTCGATTGTTGTCGAAAAACAAAGAGATTTTTTATAAAATTCGCATATACAGTTTTTGAATTGTTTCAATATGAATGAAACATATAATAATTCAGGCTAGTGTTGATAGCTTCAACATATTCGGGCACATTCTTCTACTATTAATCACAAAATGATAACAACAGGGAACATCATTAGGACGTTTGAAATTAGAATCATCCATAAATAGTGCATTAAAAGAAAATTGTCCCTGAGTGGGGATATTTGTTCTGTGTTGTGTGTCAGTATCAAAGGCGTCAGCGCCCAAGAATTTCTTTCGAATTTTTCCAGAATTTCTTCCCGAATTCGGACCGATTTTCTTCAAAAAATCTAAATTTTCCACCGAATTTTCCAGAATTTTTTTCCGAATTCGGACCGATTTCGTTGCGAAACTCTAATATTTTGTTAGAATTTTCTTAGAAAATTTTTTCCGAATTCGGTGGACACGGCCATACAACTTTTGTACCGAATTCGGATAGAATTCGGCATCACAATCGACAACTTGTGCAGAGATTCTGACCGAATTCGCAAAGAATTCGGAAAAAATGTTAGCTGGGTGTATACCAACAATGAGACTCTTGTTATACCCTCAGCCTTTAGGCTAAAGAGGGTACACCCTACCCAAAGTTTGGAAAAAATGCACTCGTCTTGGATGATTCTGAATTTTGTTGCAACATGTAGTTTTTTGCGGCCCTTTCCATCCTGGAAAATTTTCCCAACAGCTAAAAAACCTACAGAAGTATTGTGTTAACTTTTTTTCTTCGGGTACGTGGCTGAGGGTATATCTCTGTCGGCTCAGCTGACTGATACTTTCTTACTTGTTTTTATTTGTTTCTGTTTTGTTTCATTCTTCTATCTTCATTGTGCTTTGAGGTTTGGTGTTATACCGGAGTTTGTTATGGTGTTTAATTATTCCTTATGTTGTGGTGGGTGCTTGTGGCTTTTTGTTTGTCATTGTTGTCAGCCAATGCAGCAAACCATGTATTGTGTTCATCAATGATTGCAATATTGTACGCGACATTTATATCCAAGTTATGTGAAAAGTGTATATGAGAAGTATATACACTGAAATCAAAAATTTCTTGGCTGGTTTTCTGGGTTGACAATACTTTTTGTAAACAAAATTAGATTATGATAGTTCCTACAATCGGTATTGTTAACGATTTTTACAATATTGCGGAAATTCGAAAGTTGATTTTGTTTTCTATGTTTGGAACAAAAGATGGTATTTTTGGATTTGGATTACAATGTTTGAACAAAAGAAATACATTTTTGGAACCAAAACAGATATTTTTGTTCCAAAAAAGTGAAAAATATTTTTTCTCTGCGTGTATGGGGGCTACATAAAAGCATGAACCTATATCGACAAATTTCTTATGGAAAGCGTAATACCCCAAACGAAGACTGAATACCTAATTTCAG
This sequence comes from Musca autumnalis, assembly GCF_047663935.1. Taxonomy (NCBI): domain Eukaryota; kingdom Metazoa; phylum Arthropoda; class Insecta; order Diptera; family Muscidae; genus Musca; species Musca autumnalis. The sequence goes on along the minus strand of NW_027411755.1, from coordinate 180,568,401 downwards.
CTATTTCGGTGGAATATTGAGGCCACAACCTTCAAAATACGGAAAATCGGGAGGTAGCGTCCTATGGGGGCTATATTAAGGCGTAGATCTGTACCAACAAATTTCTGGGGGAAAGTTTTATACTTCCAACGAAGACTAAATATCAAATTTCAGCCGTTTGGGAGGAATATTGAGGCCACAACCTTAAAAATACCGAAAATCCAGAGGTACCGTTCTATGGGGGCTATATGAATGCGTGGACCTATGCCGACAAAATTCCAGAGGAAAGTTGTATACCCCGAGCAAAGACTAAATACCAAAATTCAGCCATTTTGGAGGAATATTGAGGCCACAACCTTCAAAATACCGAAAATCGGGAGATACCATTGTATGGATGCTATATAAAGGCGTGGACCTATACCGACAAATTTCTGGGGGAAAGTTTTACACTTCCAACGAAGGCAAAGTACCAAATTTCAGTCATTTCGGTGTGATACTGAAGCTAAAACCTTAAAAATACCAAAAATCGGTTGAGGCCACAACCTTCAAAATACCGAAAATCGGGAGGTACCATTCTATGGGGGCTATATAAAGGCGTGACCTACAAATACCGACAAATTTCTGGGGGAAAGTTTTACACTTCCAACGAAGGCAAAGTACCAAATTTCAGTCATTTCGGTGTGATACTGAAGCTAAAACCTTAAAAATACCAAAAGTCGGGTGGTACCGTTATATGGGGCCTACATCAAAATGTGGACCGAATTTGCAATACCAATACCCCGATCAAGAAAATAAATACTTTATAGGATCTCCGATGAATATTTCGATGTGTTACAAACGGAATGACTAATTTAATTATACCCTCTATATTACAGTGGATGGTATAAAAATAGGGGGCAGGTGTGAGGCGAATATTGTTTTAAATATTTTTATACCCTCAGCCTTTAGGCTAAACTTTGCATACGACCAAAAATGTGCCTCATCGAAATAATGGATTTAGACCCCAAGTATGTTTGTACGATATCCGTTTCAGACAATTTTGAGTAGATCTAGCAATGTCCGTCCGTCTGTCTGTCGGTCTGTCTGGCTGGTGCGCACGATAACTCTCGAACGGATCAATCGATTCGGTTCAAATTTTGGGTATGGAAATATTTTGTCCAGATTCGATTTAAGTTCGAAGATGGGCCATTTAGGTCCACTCCTTCAGGTGCCTCCCCCACAAATGTTCAAAAATTGTCGCAAAACTTGTGCGCACGATAACTCTTGTAGGGAATATTCGATTTGGTCCATACTTTGCACATCGTGTAATTTCTACTAAACTTAGATGAGGTTCCAATATGGACTCAATCGGTTCACTCCTTCGGGTACCTCCCACACGCAAGTTGTATTTGCTGTCCTCTATACGACGCTGTAAGTTTCATTAGGGGCAAGTCCATACTTCCTGAGAAAATAGCCTGAAAGTTACAAGAAACCCTATGACACCGTGTGTAGTGGTTTTGAGCGCAAGATTTGCCGATTCGGTTCAAAATTTGGCTTTCGTAATATTTTGTCCAAACTTAGTTCAAGTTCAAAGATGGATTATATCGGTCCACTCCTTCCGGTACCTCCCCCACAAAAGTTCGAAAATGTTCGTAAAATTTGTGCGTACGATAACTCTTGAAGGGAATAACCGATTTGGTCCATACTTTGCACATTATGAAATTGTTACCAGACTTAGATGAGGTTCCAATATGGATTCAATCGCTAAACTCCTTCGAGTACCTCCCACACAAAATTTCGGAAAAGTTCAGTTTAGGACCTGCTCTCGAATCGCCTTGGTTTTTGTTGTAACATCTTGTATTCACTGTCCCCTATACGAAGGTACAAGTTTCCTCAGGGGCAAGTCCATACTTCCTGAAAAAATAGCCTGAAAGTTGAAAAACAAACCCTATGACAACATGTTTATGGGTGGAGGCGCAAGATAATTCTCGAACGGAAATGCCGATTCCGGCCAAAATTTGACCTTCGTAATATTGTTTCCAAACTTAGTTTTAGTTCGTAGATAAGCCATATCGGTCCACTCCTTCATTTTTTTTTCTTTCGGAAAAATTGTGCGCACGATAACTCTTGATGGGAGTGACCAATTTGGTCCATACTTTACACATTCTCATAATATCTACCAGATATAGATCAGGTTCGAATATGAACTATATTTGTCCTCTTCACCCCGTACCTCCCACACAAAATTTTAGATAAGTTCACTTTAAGACCTGCTATTGAATCACTTTGATTTTTGTTGAAGCAACTTACATTCGCTGCCTCAATTACGATGGTAAAAGTTGTTTCAGGGGCAAGTCCATACTTCTTGAGAAAACAGCCCGAAGGGTGTAAAAACCCCCTATGGCACCCCCATGGTCTATGTCGGTCCATTCCTTTAAGTACCTTTTCCGCAAAATGTTTAAACTTTAATCCTAATCAACATTTTTGTCGGTTCATACGACCAAAATTTTGAAACCCCCTAAATACATACATAAGTTTTTTGTGAAAAAAGTGTTTCAATTTGCACAGGCTGAGGGTATATCTCGGTCGGCAAAGCCGACTGATACTTTTTTACTTGTTTATTTATAACCTATATACAGAACTAGTGTATCATAACCTAATTAATTGCGATTACAATAGGTCGATTACTTTTCGACTGTTTTATCAAAATTGTTTGCCTGTAAAAGGAATGAATTAACTTTTACCTATCATTGACTAAAATAACGTTCATTTTTTTTTAAATGTTAAAAAGGTCACGCACAACAAATGTTGAGCATTCCAAATGTATTTCCCGCAGTAATTTTTGAGTGGTTTTGCCATGTTATCGCACTAATCATTGGGTGTTTTTTTATTTTACTCATTATTCGCCTTGGCTGAGTTTAGCAATAATAATATATAAAAATAGTAATGTTTAAAAATAAATAATGTATGCAATCCAGATCGATATTATAACATTAGGTATTTTTAGTGTATTTAACTAAAACCATTCATCAATATTAAAGCGGCATTTCGAGCATTTTCCACAGAAGCTTTTTGGCCGCAGAGAACAAAAACTGTCAATTTATGTCTGTAAATACTGAATAAAGGACTATAAACTATAAATATATCAAAATTGAATATGTGGCTGTTCAAAACGTATACTTCTAATTATATTTATATTCCAGAACCTATGTTATTTTATTCTAAATGCCACATTTTGTATTAATTTAAAGCTCAGATGGTTTAGTTTCATCTTCAATCTCTCTCCTTATAATTTTCTACTCTCATAGCCAGGCTTTGCTTTTGGAAGGTTCCCAACCAAAGCTGTAGACGCTGAAATATTTGCTTTGGAATAAAACGTTGACTTTTTTTCTCCAAATAGGTTTTTTATGCATTTTGACCCCTGAATATTATCTGGTCATCATCAAAATCAATAGTCTTTTTCCCCTCCTGGTCCCCTATTAACCACCAAAATTTCATGACGATCTGATCAAAGCTGCGGCTGTATCGTGATTACAAGGTTTAGATGGACAAACGGACGAAGGATATCTTAATGGACAAGATTTCTCATATGAATTACGGATAACACTTGTGAGAACTTCAACTTGTCCGACATTTTCCGCTGTTGTGTGGAGTTCTGAAATTTCGCTCAGACTTCAACAAACGAAATTGTTTATTTTCCCCCAGTTGGTCCTTCTGGGGTTCATTTGAGGCCGTTAACTTTTACTTCTATACGAGACTTGAAAATATATCGTCCTGTGATCCGAAATGGAACATTCCTCCGATACCCTCCGATTCTGTGTCACATTTACACATACCTCCCCTCCTATCCTATAGTGGAAGGTGACCTTGTTTGGCTATTGCATAATCATAAATTTTTAATTAAAATGATTTCCAGCTGCACTACGGTCGTGTCACCATCAATATTGTAGCTACAATACAAGTTGTTAGCTTCTTCCAATCTGAAGAGTAAAATAAAGTGTGTCGGCCATGGTTTAGTCCAGAAACCTTTGGTTCTTGTAAGGAACAGAAGGAAGAAGCCCATCCTGTCTACCATCCTTACTACGATTGCTGGATGCGAAACCGAAGTCACCCCAGCCGGAAATAGAGCTCTCCATTACATGCCTTAAGTAGTTCCCACTCTTAATGTCCATAGTGAACCACCATCCAGGATGGTGTTGACCAGTTTGCAAGCGTCGGTCTGGAGGCCGCATCAGCTTCAACACTTCTACCCCATCTGAGTCAGGAGGTGGCACCCACATCGTAGCTGCAACTCTGGATGGGATCTCGGTTGTAGAGATCGCGGCCAGCTCATCCAATCTCCTCACCTATTCTGCCTTCATGATCAGACTTATCAATGATTGCTACCAGAAGGTCATCTGGGGTGATCAGCCGTACAAGCTCGGGTGGCTCATGAGTCCTTTCAACATGCAGTTGACTTAGGCTGCCTTCGCATGTTGAATCCTCTCTACTAAGCGTATAAAGCCGTCTGGTTGCCCTACTGACTGCCGCTCAACCATCTTCTTGACATCAGGTTGTGTGGTTCCTCAGAAGATCCCACCCTTCTCACGCCTACCTGCTATGAAGAGTTTTCGATTTTCCTATAATCTGCCTTTAGGTTGATGGGCGGCCATTCTTTTCAGTCACTTGTTTTCTCGCCTCACCATTCCCTGTCGTTCTTCGATTCCAACATTCCCTTCAAGGTCTATAACTGTTAGGAGCCTTTTAGAGGACTGACCCACAGACTCCTTCTTAACACTTCTCGGTCTACTTTCCGCCTACAGTTTTGGACAGTCGTAGATGAAGCAGTGCCACGTTCCTGGAAGGGCTAGAACTGTTAGAATCTGTTGACTTTTCAGATCTCTTCTGAACAGTCCTCGGTCTTCTTCCTTTCCCCCTACAGCTTTAGGGTAGTCGTAGATGAAGCAGTGCCACTGGTTGAGACCTTGTGTGGCTGGTACATCTGCGCCTAGTCCTTTCGTTTTGCCGATATCGAGGCAGGGGACCCTAATAGGTTTCTGTCACTGCGTTGTATTCGGGGCTGATAGAGTGAGGCTGCCCGATCCAAGCGCAGAGACCACTGGTGTCCGCATGGAACTCAAGCAGCCTGATTGGGGGAATGGACCATACGCTTCTCCACAGCCTCATCCATCACAGATCTCTGCCTGTAATTTTTAGCTGTAATTTGACACTCGATGTTCTTAGTGGTCAAGAAACTTCTCTATCAATTGTCGACATAGGTTCATGCTTTAGTATAGCCCCCATATAACGGTTCCTTCCGATCTTAGGCATTTTGAGGAGGTTAGCTACATTTTTGTCCGAACTGTATGTAATTTGACATTTGAGGTTTCCAGTGGTCACAAAATATCTCCACCAAAAATTGTCAACATATGCCCATGTTTTGCTATAGCCCCTCATATAACGGTGCCAACCGATTTTAGGTATTTTAAAGATTTTAGCTACATTTTTTGACCGACCTACCTGTAATTTAAGATTTGAGATTCCAAGTGATCACAAAATATCTCCTCCAAAAATTGTCAACATAGATCCATGTTTTGGTATAAGCCCCATGTAACAGTGCCTCCTGATTTTAGATGGTTTGAGGAGTTTAGCTTCATTATACCCTCAGCATTTATGCTAACGAGGGTATATACACTTTCATACGGGCAAAATGTGCCTCATCGAAATAATGGTTTTAGACCCCAAGTATGTTTGGACGAAATGTGTTTCAGACAATTTGGAGTCGATTGAACAATGTCCGTCCGTCTGTCTGGCTGGCTGGAGCGCACGATAACTCTTGAAGGGATAAACCGATTCGGTTCAAA